>NC_057807.1:667198459-667207733 GCF_018294505.1 Triticum aestivum | reverse complement strand
AGGGCTTGGCCGGAGGAGGAGGGGCGGCCGGAGGAGGAGGGAGGAGGGCGCGATGGGAGGAGGACGGAGGGGAGGAGTGAGGAGGAAGGGACTACCTCAGTTCCGGAGGAGCATGAGCATCCAGCGACGTAGGTCGGGCGACAGCGGCGGCGGACGACGGCGCGGGTGCGGGGGAGAGTGAATGAGAGGGAGAGTGAGAGGGTCGGCCGTGCGGGGACGATAAGTTAGGGTTAGTAGCAGCGCGGGTTGAAGAAAAGCGCTCATACTATGGAGAGTAGCAGTAGCGCTGGATAAGGATACGTGTTGCTGCTAAGTGAGGCTAGCCATGTGCGCCTAGTTCAATCTTAGCAATAGTGCGTTTTTCTAACAAATGTTACTGCTAAATGGATAGCAGTAGCGCCTTTCATAGCCACGCACTACTACTAAGTAGCAGCATCACTTTATTTTATCCAGCGCTACTGCTAAGATTCCGTGTATAAGGGTTTCCCTAGTAGTGAGCTCCCCGCTACGGCTACTGCCTCGTCGCCGCGGCTGAGCAAGCGCCTCCCGGCGAGCAGGGCGGCGCCAGGCGCCAGCGGGCCCGCAAGACTGGTGGCAACCCGCCATGAGTTTTGAAGAGATGCTCGACGCTCCCTGCAAACATCACAAGGCCATCCACACATGCTCTGACAGTGCGCCATCACCAAGCGCATCATGAGGGCTGACATCCTGCTGCCTCCCGCTCCTGCTCCGGGTATGGTGCCGCCGCCTCCGCCGCCGCCCTCGCCCCTGGCGGCCGGCGCCATGCACGATGAGGTTTTACCCAACGCAAACGATTACTACATCGTCTTTACCAGCTTTCGTGATGACAAGCGCAGCAAGCGCCTGCTCCGACATGAGGTGAACACCGCCATCCTGGCCGTGCCTGAGTACATGGACTGGTCGGAGCACCCGGTCAGCTGGACCTGGGAAGACCACCCGGCCATCATGCCCATGCTAGGTGGATACGCCCTCATCCTCGACCCCACTATAGTCGTTGCCAAGCATACTTGCAAGTTCTCACGAGTCCTCATCGATGGAGGCATCAACATCAACATCCTCTACCGCGACACCATGACCAAGCTCGGCATCAAGGCCAAGCAGCTGGAGCCGACCCGAACGATGGTCCATCGCATCATGTCGGACCTCTCTTGCTCCCCCATCGGCCGGATCCGGTTTGATGTCCTATTCGGCACCCACGACCACTTTCAGTGCGAGCCCATCTGGTTCAAGGTGGTGGACATATCCTTGCCACGTGCTACTGGGCTGGCCTACGCTTGCCAAGTTCATGGCGGTCCCCCACTATGCTTACCTGAAGATGAAGATGTCGGGTCCCAAGGGCCTCATCACCGTAGCCGACGACTACAAGAAATCTCTGCAATGCACCCAAGACGGCGCTAAACCAGTCGAGTCGTTGGTCACAGCCGAGGAGCGGCGCCAGCTCGACCAGATTGTGGCGCTGGCAGGCGAGCAGCTGGCTATGCCGGCTCCAGCTAAGGAGGCGGCCAGCGAGGCCTCATTTCAGGCATCAGAGGATACCAAGAAGGTCAAGCTCAACCCGGCTAACCCAAGCTGTAGCAAGTACGTTGTTGTGGTCACCCGCCTCAGCAAAAAATAGGAAGGCGAGCTCATCAACTTCCTCCGTGAGAATCGGGATACCTTCGCATGGTCCCCAAAGGACATGTCGGGTGTTCCAAGGAAGTACATCAAGCACAAACTACACGTCCAAAAGGACACCAAGCCTGTCCGTCAACCTCTACGTCACTTTTCACAAGAGATTAGAAGAACCATTGGTGAAGAAGTCGCCCGGTTGCTCGCAGCCGGTGTCATCATGGAGGTCTTCAACCCGGAGTGGCTGGCCAACCAAGTCCTCTTCCTGAAGAAGAATGATACCTGGCTCATGTGTATCAACTACACCAGCCTGAACAAGGACTACCCCAAGGATCCCTCTGCCCTCTCGTGGATAGATCAAGTGATCGACTCCACGACTGGCTATGAGCTCCTGACCTTCCTGAATGCTTACTCCGGCTATCACAAGATCAAGCTGGACCCAAATGAAACCCTGAAGATGTCCTTCATCACGCCCTTTGGGGCATACTGCTACACATCACCATGTCGTTCAGCTTGAAAAATGTTGGCGCCACCTTCCAGCGCTGCATGCAAAAATGCCTACTGCCACAACTCGGCCGCAACATTCACGTCTATGTCGACAACATCATGCTGAAGGCCAACCATCACCTCACACTCCTTGACGACCTGAAGGAAACTTTTGCCAATCTACGCTAGTACCAGATCAAGCTCAACCCGATGAAGTGCATTTTCGGCATACTAGTAGGCTAGCTACTTGGCTTCCTTGTTTCGGAGCGCGGCATTGAGGCGAACCCGAAGAAGATCAAGGCCGTCGAGTGCATGTGTAAGCAAACCCGGCTGCGTGATGTCCAGAAATTCAGCGGCTGCTTGGCATCTCTCAGTCGGTTTCTCAGCTGGCTGGGCGAGAGGGCCTTGCCCCTACATCAGCTGATGAAGAAGACGTCGTCGTTCGAGTGGAACAACTAGGCCGAACTCCTTTGCACAGACTGGAATCCGGCTGTTCGACTCGCAGGGGGGAAGCCCAAACAAGGAGCAAGAAGGAAAAAGCCTGAGAATGGAAAGCACAAGCGCAAACACTTGTGAAAAATATTTACTTTAAAAAATTAAAGGCCCATGGCCGGAGTTCATTACATTCACACTACACCCCACTGGGTGGACTTGTCACTTAACAAATTTCAAAAAAAGATAAAAAGAAGAATGGCTTCAGACAGTAGCTGCGTCAGGATGCGCGCTCGCCGACTCCTCCGCGATGGCCTCCTGGTCCGCCAAGACGTCGGTGTCATCCAACCCAGAGTCATCATCCGCGTAGGGACCTAACTGTTAGGAGATGCCCACCGCGACGTCAAGTGCCAGGCCAACCGTTGTCGGGTGGAAGTTCCACGCCGTCCTCCGTTCGCTCCACTTGAAACTCGTCATGAGCGGCAAACCAGGCGGGTATCTGGCCCGCCCGGCAATCCGGCCCGCCTCTGCCTCCAGCTCGGCCGCCAACTAGTCCAATCTTAGGCTCGGGTACTAGGACATGATGTAGCGCAACACTAGATTCGCGTCAGCACGGGCTGCGGAGACTCTCCACACGTGGAGTCGTGCCGGTACGGCCTCTAGCCATCACACCAACCGCGTAAAACTGTTTGGTGCGACCGCACCCGGCCAGAGGGCCGCCTTCATGATCAATCCGGCTTTAGAAAGCCTCGCTTTCTACCTGCCCAGGGCCCTTAGGCAGGCCTCGGCGGCATGGGTGGTCTCCAGAAAGCTCCAGGCGGCGTGTGGGTCAACTCCGGCGCCCGCATCCGCCTGGGTCATCTGGTGGGCAAGCACAGCCTCTTCCACCGTCTCCTGCATCTCTGGGAAGTACTCTGGCAAGTGTACAAAGGAAACGGTCAGGCATGTAAGAGCTCGGCTGGCTCGCAACCCGGCACAACAGGAGAAGAAATACTTAGTAGCAAAGACCTCATCTTGGTGATGCGCCTCGCACAACATACCATGCCACTCCAAGTCTCCGGCGCGGTCGTGGGCTTTGGGCGCCTTCTCAAGCTCGGTGCGCCTGTCAACTGCCGCTTTCAGATCGTTGTCCTTGGTGGCAGCCACCTTCTCATGCTCCTCCTTGAGCCAGATAAGCTCCACTTGGTGGGCCTCCTCCGCCTTGGAGGCCTCCGCTTTCAGCCGCTCCACCTTAACCTGGAGCTGGCTCTTGTCACCAGCCAGCTGGTCGCACAGCTGGCCAGCTTCCGCAAGCCGGGTCTGGTGCCCCGGCACCCTGGCCATAATGGCTGCGAAGCAAGACTTCAAGTCAGATGCCGGAAAAATAGAAAAATACATTAAGATTCGACCCAACTATTCCATAGTTGGCCCGAATCTCGGGGGCTACACCCATTGGGTGCGCTCGCGCGCCCCCACTGAAAGCATGGAGACGTACCTTCGGCAAGACGGAGCGCCTCCTGTGGGAGTCCTGGACTAGGGGGTCCTCCAGCGTCCGGTCTATTGGATATGGGCCGGACTGATGGACCGTCAAGATACAAGACAGAAGATTGCTTCTCGTGTCCGGTAGGGACTCCCGTGTGCATGTATGGCAAGTATAGGTGTCCGGATATGTTATTCCTTTCTATAAAACCGACATTGTACAACCCTAAGCCCGTCCGGTGTCTATATAAGCCAGAGGGGTAGATTGGAGGCAGGATCAGAACATTGCTAGGCTAGCTGAGCTAGGGTTTAGCCATTACGATCTCGAGGTAGATCAACTCTTGTAATCCTCATACTCTTTAATATAATCAAGCAGGAGTAGGGCTTTACCTCCATTAAGAGGGCCCGAACCTGGGTAAACACTGTGTCCTTTGTTCATAGTTACCATCGGTCTTCAGACATACAACTTGGGCCCCCTACCCGAGATCAGCCGGTTTGACACCGACATTGGTGCTTTCATTGAGAGCTCCGTTGTATCGTTGACAAAAGGACCGATGGCTCGCCTCTTCATCAACAATGATGCTGCGTCCAGGGAAACCTTTCTCCCCGGACATGTCTTTGTGTTTGATGGCTTTGTGCTTCGTGCCAACTCGATCGGCCGCCTCGAGCAGGTTGACAGTTCTACCCCCGGCCACCAGATCAGGTTTGGAAACCTGAACTATGTTGCTGATATCCGAGGAGACCTGGTCTTTGACGGGTTCGCGGCCTCGGGTGCTACTCTGTGCCCCCGCCAAGAAGACTCTTTGGATCCCCTGTTAGATCTTGTTCAGGGGTCGACACTCATACCCACCCTGGCCTTAGATCCGGGGCGGGTCTCATTGTCCGAAGACGGGAGCGTGAGCCCCGCCGGACCTCTTCCCCTTGTGGAACTCCCGACCGAAGACCCAGATGCAATCTTAGACTTAGCTCTATGCAACCACCCCGAACTGTCGAGGTCTGCGCTCATTGGGTTCGATCAGGTGTCCCATGACGAACTCAGCCCTGCAGATCCGCAGTTTCCGGTCCTACTTCCGCTCCTAGACGAAACATCCGGATTGATGCAGGCTCTCTCCATAACCAAAGATTTATCTCCGAACAGTACCCAGCTCGGGCAGGAGGCCGAGAGTGGGGAATTTTATGCCCCACCCACCACCCACTTAGTGGTCACTATCGAGGATTTAACCAACATGCTGGAGTATGTGTCCGAAGAGATCGACGGTATGGACGACGATGCAGACGTTGAACCAAGCCAAGTCCCACCCATCACAGGGCGTTGGACGACCACCTCAAGTTACGACGTATACATGGTGGACACTCCTGATAAAAAGGACGACGAGGATAATCAGAACCATGATGAGGACAAACCCGTCGATAAACCACCAAAGTGCCGATGTCAGTGGCGCTGCTCACGATCACGTTGGGCAAAGGACAGTAATACCAAAATAGGAGACAATGAGACTCCGGATGATGCAGAAGATCCCGAATACCCTGTCGAGCCCACATACGAACAGGGCGAAAGGGAAGAGGGTGAATATAACCCCGGACACGCTGATCACGAAGATTCGGAAGACAACAACTATATGCCAGAATCCGAAGAGGAAGTTAGCCTCGGTGACGAAGATTTTATCGTCCCAGAGGAACCCCCCGAACAAGAACACTTTAAGCGACAGCTCATTTCCACAGATCGGAGCCTGAAAAAGAAACAGCAGCAGCAACAACATATAGGGTAGGAAACATCCAAAGAGCATACTAACAAACGTTCAAGTAGCCTGTTGGCAAGAGCCTTATGTAGGTGTGTGTTTCTGAACATCCAAGCTATCTTAATTATCTTAAATTTCCGCAGCAACGCGCGAGGATCATCTAGTTAGATATTTTTTTATGCTACAACACATATTGTTCTAATGGATACTTAGGAGATATAGCTATTGCAACAATTCTTTCTATCTCATCTACATAATTTAAATCTTTAGCATGATGTTGTTTAGTAAATTTAAATAAATTGAAAGAAGTTGTATCCCCTCCAAATTTAACAAGAACTTTTATTATTGGCAATCAATAACAGTTCCAAAGGTATTTAATAAAGGTCTACCAAAAATTATGGGACAAAACTTATCTTGTTCTGTTCCAACTACTAAAAATTAGTAGGATACTAAATCTTACAACACATAACTTAAACATCTACAATAACTCCCACACGTGTAATACTATACCTATCTACCAGCCTAATTGTTAAATCAATCCTCTATGTAGCAAGGTGAAATATCTCCAAGAATTTCTTGGTAAATGGATAAATGAATATCACTTCTAATAGCTCTAATATCCTAATAAATCATGAATAGTGAGTAAAAATCTTAACAGAAAAAATAGGCATGGCAACAACATTTGGAAGTCTTTGATGATTGACAATATCAGTAGCTTACTCACAAAACTGGATGACATGCCCATCTATATCTTCATTTACAAGATCGCTAATCATAGCTATTTGAGTTTGTGTTACAATTTTATTATAAGGTGTATAAGTTTTTAGTTCACTTTTTTAGCTACAATGGTTACAACGAGTGCTCCTTAGTTCTAATAGGAAACGGCGGTTTCAAAATATAAGTTGACGGTAACATAAAACTAATAGTATGAACTTGCAGCTCCATGTTAGCAATAACATCTTCTTTATCAACAACTTTAAATGGATCATGATACTTCACTACTTGTCTTTAGAAAGATCGATATGACCAGCAAAAGATTTTTTGAAAATTGGCAACTATTTCAGAATCAAGTCCAAACTTAGCACTAAGCTCACGAAAACATCCGTCAGCGAAAGAGTTAATGCAATCTTATTCAAAGTTTATACCTTCTTTGTTATCTTTGTCAATTTCCCAATCGGCAGCGTTGCATAATATCCTTTCAATAAAATTCCGTCTACTATCGACATTTTTTTTATATTAAAACAACCTCCATAAGAACTAAGGTAAAGTTTCTCTGTAGGTCGAGCTACATGGAACCTCTTATCTTCAGCCCTCCAACATTGCTTTGAGATCCGTACTCTCCAACTAACTTACAACAAGAAGATTTCTCTTTTTTCTCTCTCAAATGAAATTACATATAGACTTCAAACTTTCTAGATCAAACAAACTTTACAACTTCAATATGTGAAAAAACTTTCAGATTTTTTGGACCGACATAAATATACAAAATGAGAATTTTCTTGATTAAAAAAATAATTTTTAGCATATAAAATGCATGAAAAAAATCTGAAAGTTTTTTCCCACATAGTAATTAGAATGTTTTGTTATCCTGTGAAGTTTGAAGTTTATACGTTGTTTCGTTTGAGAGAAACAAAAATGACAAATGTTTCTGCATGGATCCTGATGCAAAAATGGATGGCTAAGATAAGGGGTACCACGTAGCTCGAGCTACACAAAACCGCACTCAAGAACTAAAGTGTTTCTTTATCATGTTGAGGAAGTCTTATATAGAAATTTGTGATAATAATTTAATGATTTAAGCCTAGTCACGAATCACTTGAAGCCGAGTTATGTGCATGCAGGGAAGGTCTGTCTTTTGCCATCCAGAGAAGTGATTTGTGAACATTCTTGAGATGGATTCTATTGTTGCAGTCAAGTGCATTCAGATGGAAGCTGGATAGATCAATCTACCCATCGCTCATTAAGGAGATCAGGCACCTTATGTGTCTACATGAAAGTTGTATTACTCATTTTCATCATACTTATGAAATAAGTTAATGATAATTTAGCAAAAATTGCTAGAATAGAGGGCAAAACTATGACTTGGGTTGGTTCTCGCCAGCCAGATGCATTAGGGCTGGCTATTGCTGCTTATGAAATTTATGAGTTGAGTAATGCAATATTTCATCCACAAAAAAAAGATAATGCTTTATATTAAGTGAATGTTGCCGGGAAGCAAATATTCTATGTTCCACAGACAAAAATGGCACTCATGTGTCTAATTTCTTCTCTTTTTGGCAAAACAAATTATACCATGCTTTTTTAGATGAACGTCTTCCTTAATGACATCAATAAATTATTTATTAGTGACATATCCAAACTGAAAACTAAAATATAGTATAAACGAACTAAGGCTCAGATGGTTAGGTTTTTCTGGTGGAACCAAACCATTAGGGTTTAAGTCCTAGATTTGGCACTGGTGCTCGTATTTT
Source organism: Triticum aestivum (assembly GCF_018294505.1). Classification (NCBI taxonomy): domain Eukaryota; kingdom Viridiplantae; phylum Streptophyta; class Magnoliopsida; order Poales; family Poaceae; genus Triticum; species Triticum aestivum. The sequence continues at coordinate 667,199,518 of NC_057807.1, read as the reverse complement.
TCTGGATTTATTTTAAACTTTTTAGCGGTGTTTTTTTAGAAAACTTTCATTCTATTCATCTTCAATCATGACAGTACAATGAACACAAGAAATAATAAAAATTACATCCAAATACGTAAACCACCTAGCGACGACTACAAGCCTGAAGCGAGCCGAAGCTGTGCCGCTCGCCCTCCCTCGTCGGAGCTGGGAAAAACTTGTTGTAGTTGACAGTCGGGAAGTCATCGTGCTAAGGCCTCATAGGACCAGCACAACAGAACAACAACCGCCACGAATCAAGAGTAGCATAGATCGGAAGGATCCAACCTGAAGACACACCAACATAAATGAACTACGACCAGATCCGAGCAAATCTACCAATGACAGATCCGCCGGAGACGCACATCCACACACCCACCGACGATTATAGACACATCATCGGGATGGGGGCTAGGCAGGGAGAACCTTATTCCATCTTCAGGGAGCCGTCGTCGTCTCATCTTTCTGAGTAGGACACAAACCCTAACAAAACTCAAAGAAACATTGAGAAACAGAGCCCTGCTGCCGAGAAGGGCCCATATCCACCACGCCGCCATAGCCCTAAGGCCTAGCGGCTGTGTGATGTTCATCGAGTGGGAGAAGACATTTCTGTCAACTACGAAGGCACTTGTGGTGAATTTGTCAATCTGAATATGATGTGTGATGTCCCGGCTCAATCTCTCGGAGATGATCATAGAGATAAGGGTAGGGTGTGTGTGCATTAATAGGGGTGAGTGTATGTACGTAGGTATGAGTGCGTGTATTTGTACCACGTTAAAAAAATAGTATAAAGGTTGAAGGGGAATATTACACTGGTGGAAAAAGGGCCTTTGGTCGCGGTTCGCAACTGCCATTAGTCGCGGTTGCGCAACCGCGACCGAACGGGCGCGACTAAAGGCCCCACCCTTTAGTCGCGGTTGCTTAAGAACTGCGACTAAAGGCCCGTCCACGTGGGCGCCAGGTGGCCGTCGGGGCGGAGGACCTTTAGTCGCGGTTCTTCTGGCCAACCGCGACTAAAGGCCGCCGCAGGTTTAGGGTTTT
>NC_057807.1:667196022-667197767 GCF_018294505.1 Triticum aestivum | reverse complement strand
ATATACAATTTTGAACAAGTTTCCATACATAATTTAATGCATATAAAGTTCTACGTCCTCGTAATGGTGTTCTCCTTTAGGATGGAGGACTTCCCTCCTGAACCATCCAGCTAGTTCCTCTTGAAGTGGTCGGAAGCGAGCTTCTGGACTAAGCATCATCCGGAGGTTATTCCTCTGAGCATTGGTATCACTCGGAACCCGCTCAGAGGTGTATCTCCGGATCATCTCACAGACATAGTATGCACATAGATTGGTCCCCGCTGGCTAAATATCCTCACCATTCTTAGCCTTTGCCCTTTTGAATTCTAGCTCTTTTTTGAATTCACCGACCTTTGTATCTACGAACCGTCTCCAAACCCTACGAGGCAAAGAAAATTAAATGAACAAGAGAGTTATTAGTTACTTGATATTAGGAAATGAACGAAATAGGCCGATCGATATAGAGCGCAAATGAATGAAAATAATTACTTCTGCAGCATTCTTCTCATGTCGACCCAAAGCTTTGGATCCTTATTCAGAGAGTCGTGGACGAGACATTCTGAGGTGTCAACTTTAATTACTAGCAGAATCCAGTAGAACCTGCGGACACGATACATGCACAGTACGTCATGCATAACTCATCGATTAGCCGGCCACATACCATGCATGGAGTAAACAAAAGAGAATGTGCTCAAGACAGAAACACTCACCCAAAATGGTAAGGAAATAGAATATCACTTTTGAGTTCCTGCTTTGTAAGAAACTGCCACAGGTCTGCCTCCATGTCGGCGGGGTGATGCTCCAACACATATCCATTAACGATGTGTGGGTCAATGAACCCAACATCATGGATGTTCCTTACTCTGCATTCCTTAATCTTCATTCTGCATGTATAATAGCGGACACAACAATATAGTTAGGACATATATATAGTGCAGGCAATATGAACGAGATGGGGTAGAAATAAATCACTTACAGAATGTAGCAACTGATGATAGATTTGTCGAGCTCGCGCAGATTGAAAAGCTGGAACAATTCACTCAGATGAATTTGTACATAGTAATGTTTGAAGTGATGCTCATATCTAACTTCCGCATAAATATATTCTTTGGCATTTTTATTTTTTATGTAACCCTTGTACCATTTCAGCAGACCTTTCATTTGTGGAGGTAGATCCTGTTCCTGCGCAGGCTCGACGAGAGGCGCATTCTTCACATATGTAATTACTACCTCCTTCATTGGCGCCTCATCAAGGCCTAACAGTTCACGAAGAGTAATACCTAAGTTGGCCGCTTGTTCTCTGGCACTCGTTACAGTCAATCCATGTGCTGCCGCAGCTGCTATGATATCGGGGTCATCCGGACTGGCGGCTTTCACTATAAGCGGGGCAATCGATTGTTTACTTTGTTGGAGAGGAGACCCGCGACTAAAGGGCTTTTTTGGCGGGTTTTTGTTCCCGCGCGCAACAACCTTTAGTCGCGGTTGGGCAGGCCAACCGCGACTAAAGGTGTTCTTAAAATACTTTTTCTTTTTCAAAATGTTAGAAATACAAATAATATATCGAAAAATTCAGAAAAATAAAACTAATTCAATTCAATATGTTAAAAACACAAATATTATATCAAAAAATTCAGAAAAATAAAACTAATTCAATTCAAAATTCTGAAAATACAAATAATATATCAAAAAATTAAGAAAAATAAAACTAATTCAATTCAAAATGTTAAAAATACAAATAATATATCAAAAAATTCAGAAAAAAAAAC
>NC_057807.1:667193628-667194641 GCF_018294505.1 Triticum aestivum | reverse complement strand
AAATGCCGAGTCAGCTACACCTGCCTGTGCCTTCCATTTCAGCAAATCCAGTGTGCAGCCCAGCTTTTTCAGACCATCATCGCATCCAGGGTACAACGACTTTCTGTGATCCTCTAACATGCGATCCAAATTCTCCCTCTCCTTTTCAGTTTCGCAGCGTCTCCGTGCATCAGCAATGGTCCGACCAAGATCATCAACGGTCTCATCACGTGCCTCTTCTTCACCTTCACCTTCACCTTCCCCTTCACCTTCACCTTCACCTGCCCCTTCACCTTCCCCTTCACCTTCAGCATCCTCCATGAAAGTATCACCGAAATGATCAGCAAGATAGCTTTCATCGATGAAATCATCCCCTTCTTCATCTTCTTCCATTATAACCCCTCTTTCTCCATGCTTGGTCCAACAATTATAGCTTGGCATGAAACCGTGCCGAAGCAGGTGCAGGTGAACTTCTCTTGAGGAAGAGTAACCCTTTTGATTCTTACAGTCAACACATGGACACATAACAAAACCCTTCTGCTTGTTCGCATTAGCCACTACGAGGAAATCTTTCAAACCCGTAGTGAACTCGCGGGAGAGTCGGTTACCGTACATCCATTGCCGATTCATCTGCATTATTATAATATAAAATATATAATTAACCATCATGCATTTGTTAAAGTAACTAGCTATAAACAATAGAAATTAAACAATGAACAACACACATGCATATTTTATCAATGACACACATGCATGAAAGGTTCAAGTTGCTAACCGCGATCGAGGACGAACCTCAAGTGTGCCTCCAACACTTCATATCATGTTTGTTTCACGCTGTTGGGCATTTCATCAAACACCTTGTGTGCATAAGAGGAACCAAAAGCAAACCTACACCCCCTTGTGAAGAGAAGTGGCACCAAATGGCTAAGTGAGTGCGCTGAACTGGTATATATAGGGGAGGAGCTTTAGTCGCGGTTGGCCAGGCCAACCGCGACTAAAGGCCTTTGGGCACCTTTAGTCGCGGTTGGCCTGGC
>NC_057807.1:667190987-667192968 GCF_018294505.1 Triticum aestivum | reverse complement strand
GAACATTTTCCGGCAGGAGCCCCCTCAAAGCAATCGGAAGCAATTGCGTCATAATCACGTGGCAGTCGTGAGACTTCAGGTTTTGGAACTTTTTCTCCGCCATGTTTATTATTCCCTTTATATTGGACGAGAATCCAGACGGGACCTTCATACTGCCCAGGCATTCAAAAAAGATGACCTTCTCTTCTTTGGTCAGAGCGTAGCTGGCACGACCTTGAAACCATTCCGGATGCCGGTCATCAGGGTCTTTCAAACGTTGCTGGTCCTGCCGTGCTTCCTTTGTATCATTTGTCTTCCCATACACGCCCAAGAAGCTTAGGAGGTTCACGCAAATATTCTTCGTAACGTGCATCACGTCGATTGCAGAGCGGACTTCTAGGACTTTCCAATATTCTAGCTCCCAGAATATAGATTTCTTCTTCCACATGGCTGCGTGCCCGTCAGCTCCCTTCGGAACTAATTGTCCGCCAGGACCCTTTCCAAAGATGACTTTCAAATCCTTGACCATATCAAATACCTCAGCACCAGTGCGTTCCGCAGGCTTCGGCCGGTGATCTGCCTTGCCGTTGTAATGCTTGCCTTTCTTTCTTACTGGATGAATTTTCGGAAGAAATCGACGATGCCCAAGGTACACGTTCTTCTTACAATTTGGCAAATGTACACTTTCAGTCTCATGTAAGCAGTGCGTGCATGCATTGTATCCCTTATTTGACAGTCCCGAAAGGTTACTAAGAACAGGCCAATCGTTGATGGTTACGAAAAGCAACGCTCGTAGGTTAAATTCCTCTTTTTTGTGCTCATCCCACACACGGACACCAGGTCTGCCCCACAGCTGTAAAAGTTCATCAACTAATGGCCTTAGGTACACATCGATGTCGTTGCCGGTTTGCTTCGGACCTTGGATGAGCACTGGCATCATAATGAACTTCCGCTTCATGCACAACCAAGGAGGAAGGTTGTAGATGCATAGAGTCACGGGCCAGGTGCTATGGCTGGAGCTCTGCTCGCCAAAAGGATTCATGCCATCTGTACTTAGACCAAATCTTATGTTCCTTGCGTCACCTGCAAAATCTTTGAACTCTCTGTCGATCTTTCTCCATTGCGTTCCATCTGCGGTGTGTCTCAACTCCCCGTCCGACTTACGGTCCTCTTTGTGCCATCGCAGCAACTTGGCATGCTCTTTGTTCCTGAAAAGACGTTTCAACCGTGGTATTATAGGAGCATACCACATCACCTTGGCGGGAACCCTCTTCCTGGGTTTCCCGCCCTCAACATCGTCACCAGGGTCATCGCCTCTGATCTTATAACGCAATGCAGTGCATACCGGGCATTCATTCAAATTCTCGTATTCACCGCGGTAGAGGATGCAGTCGTTGATGCATGCATGTATCTTCAGAACCTCTAAACCTAGAGGGCAGACAACCTTCTTTGCTTCGTACGTACTGGCGGGCAACTCGTTATTCTTTGGAAACATATTCTTCAACATTTTCAGCAAGTTTTTAAATGCCGAGTCAGCTACACCTGCCTGTGCCTTCCATTTCAGCAAATCCAGTGTGCAGCCCAGCTTTTTCAGACCATCATCGCATCCAGGGTACAACGACTTTCTGTGATCCTCTAACATGCGATCCAAATTCTCCCTCTCCTTTTCAGTTTCGCAGCGTCTCCGTGCATCAGCAATGGTCCGACCAAGATCATCAACGGTCTCATCACGTGCCTCTTCTTCACCTTCACCTTCACCTTCCCCTTCACCTTCACCTTCACCTGCCCCTTCACCTTCCCCTTCACCTTCAGCATCCTCCATGAAAGTATCACCGAAATGATCAGCAAGATAGCTTTCATCGATGAAATCATCCCCTTCTTCATCTTCTTCCATTATAACCCCTCTTTCTCCATGCTTGGTCCAACAATTATAGCTTGGCATGAAACCGTGCCGAAGCAGGTGCAGGTGAACTTCTCTTGAGGAAGAGTAACCCTTTTGATT
>NC_057807.1:667188040-667190150 GCF_018294505.1 Triticum aestivum | reverse complement strand
TTTAGTCGCGGTTGGTCTGGCCAACCGCGACTAAAGCCCCTCACGTGCACCAGCTGGCCACCGAGCGCCCTGGCCCAAGCCTTTGGTCGCGGTTCGTCTGCCGAACCACGACTAAAGACTTCATTAGTCGCGGTTCCTACAGTTTCGCGACTAATGGGGGCTGGACGGAAGCCTCTTTTTCTACCAGTGTTAAAAATGAAAAAAGGAACGCATACCCTGAGCCGAGATCTACACTCGGCGAACACGTCGCCGAGTCTTCGCCGAGTTTTGCTGGTACTCGGAAAACATGGAAATTCCAGTAGTGACGTGTAATGGGCAGGTCGGGGAGAGGGATACGCAGCGGGGAGAGCGGGGCATTCTGGTGTGACCAGTACGTTCTACGGACATGTGATCACAACGATTCACCTAATAATCGGCTAATCTATCTCAAGAATTAAACCTAACACAAGTATACTTATAAAATACGTACAAGCCAATTAATCTCACGCGAGCATTCTAGCTGTACATTGTAACACAAATCAGGGATCTGTTAGGATGGGAGTCACGCTTGACAGGGCGACAAGCGCCTCCTCCGGCGGCGGCGTCGACTTCTACATCAAGCCCATGGCGGCCGGGTCTCACCTGTTCCAGATCGACGGCTACTCAATCGCTAAACGCGCAGCCAACGGCTTTAGCTTCAAGTCCTGCCCTTTCATGGTGGGAGGCTACCGCTGGGCACTCTACCTCTATCCAAACGGCGACAGGCCGGACAGCGCCGGCTTCATCTCCGTCTTCCTCCTCCTCGACGACTACGAGCACGTTGAAAGGCCGGCGAGGCTGCAGCTCGAGCTTCGCTTCATCGACGAGGCCGACAAGCGGCAGGATCCCACGCCCGCCCGCACGAGCCAGGTGATCGATCTACGCAGCTTCTGCGGCGTGGGCTACCGCAGGTTCATCGCACGGGAGGCCATGGAGAACTCGAAGCATCTCAAGGGTGACCGCTTCACGATCCGGTGCGACTTGGTCTTCCTGAAGCTCGTCGTCATCCCGGAGAACGTTCATGCCAGCGGACACAGGAAATGTGTGGCGTGCAACCTCCGGGTGGTGACGCTGGCGTGGATGCCCCTCCTGCATGCGTGTTTCTGCGTCGCCTGCAAAGACGCTAGCCGCATGGACGCAACGGCGAAACAGTGCGCGAGCTGCCATGGGCCCTTTCAAGGGATCTTCCTGCATCCAGGGGTGCCTCCCCTTTCTTCTTCTTGACCTTTGGAATTTGGAAGAAAACAACTTTACCCAGCTATATATGTTAGGAATCTGGACACTCGAACTCACAATCACAGAGAAGACAGATTTTGCGTCGCGTGCAAACTTGCGACTTTTCACGTTTTTCTTTCAGCTATTTATTCTGTTACAACGAGGAAGAGGCAGGTAGCGATCCTAACTACGCGCCACGATCCGCCGGGCTCGCGCCATCCCACGAGAGCTGATCGTGTCTCCTACGCTACCTGCGAGGCCACCGGGTCGATCGTGGTGACCACGTCCAACCGGCCCATGCTAGCTACTTGCACGGCGCGCACATGTCGCGGCTCATGCGTTTCAGTTTATTTGAGAGAGAAACAAACTAGCCTAAGCACAACGACTAGATTAGCTAACAAATCACCCCCCTAATCTTGACGTTGGCGAATTATTTCAACCATACCGATCCTCTTCTTCAGCTCCTGAAAGATGAGACGTCCAAGTGCCTTCGTCAGAGTATCAGCCAGTTGATCACTTGTTCTCACGTAGTCAATGTAGATTCGCCCCTGCTCCACATACTCACGAATGAAGTGGTACCTGATCTCTATGTGTTTACCGCGATCGTGGAACACAGGGTTCTTCGCCAGGGAGATCGCCGACTTGTTGTCGACGAGAAGCTTCGGCAGAACGGCCTCCTTGTTCAGCATCTCGCCAAGTAGCCGCGCCAGCCAAATACCCTGACAAGCAGCGGTGGTGGCGGCCATGTACTCTGCCTCGCACGAGGAAATCACCACCACCCTTTGCTTCTGGGACTGCCAGCTCACCGGGCTCTTGCCGAGGAGGAAGATCACCCCCGTCGTGCTCTTCATGTCGTCCGTGTCCCCGGCGTGATCCG
>NC_057807.1:667178560-667187784 GCF_018294505.1 Triticum aestivum | reverse complement strand
CATAAGCGCAGCCATGGTCCAGTGTCCCCGCTACGTACCACAGAAGGTGCTTTACGGCGGCGTAGTGGTCGGAGGCAGGCTTCTCCATGAACCTGCTCAAGTACCCTACTGCAAACGTAATGTCGGGTCTTGTGTGTACTAGATACTGCAGCCCGCCGATGATGCTACGATACTTCGTCTTGTCCACTGGGTCCGCGGCGCTCTCCTTGCTCAATTTGAGCCGAGCCTCCATGGGAGTGTTGCTAGGGTTGCAGTCCTCCATGCCCGCACGCTCCAGCAGCCGCTTGGCATAGGCCGTCTTCCCGAGCACAATCCGGTCGCGCTCCTGGCTCACCTCGATCCCAAGGTAGTAGCTGAGCTTGCCCAAATCGCTCATGCGGAACAGCCGGGTCATTTGCTGCTTGAAGACGTCGATCTCTGATGTGGCCGCGCCGGTGATGATGAGGTCATCTACGTAGACTCCGACGATGAGGAGGGAGCCGCCTGTGCCGCGTTGGTACACCGCGTCCTCCGACGGGCAGCGCTCGAAGCCCAGCGCGCAGAGGCTCTCGTCCAGCTTTGCGTTCCAGGCCCTCGGCACCTGGCGGAGCCCATAGAGCGCCTTGCGGAGGCGCAGCACTTTGCCTTCTTGGCCGGCCACAGCGTACCCCGGCGGCTGCTGCATGTAAACTTATTCGAGCAGGTCCCCGTTCAGGAATGCGGACTTGACGTCCATGTGATGAACCTGCCAGCCGTGGTGCACCGCGAGTGCGACGAGCACGCGCACCGAGTCCATTCTCGCGACTGGTGCAAAAACTTCCTCGAAGTCGATGCCCTACCGCTGGACATAGCCTTTTGCCACCAAGCGCGCCTTGTGCTTCACCACGGCGCCACGAGCGTCCTTCTTCAGTTTGTAGACCCATCTCAGGCCGATCGGACGGTGACCAGGTGGGAGCTCGCTCAGCTCCCAGGTGTTGTTGGCGATTATACTCCGCATTTCTTCGTCCATTGCTGCGCGCCATCCCTGATCCCTCTCTGCCTCAGTGAACGAGGCCGGCTCCTCGCCCGCGAGCAGGCACAGGTCGCTGTCGCTATAGACGGCCTCCACCTCCTCTGTCGTGTCCCACACGTTCTCGAGGGTGCGGTACCGGCGCGGCGCCTCCGCGTCGGCAGGTGCTTCCGACGCACCGGTGGGTGGTGAGACGAATTCAACGCCCGTTGGTGTCGAGATCGGCATTCCGAACGTCGGGGAGGCATGTGAGGGTGCGCAGGTCGCGCTCTGTGGCGTGGATGGCTCGGTAGTGGGCGTGGGCACCGCATCGTGTGCGCCAGGGGGAGCATGCACCGGCTCCGCCCGGGCGCCGGCAGGCACCAGCTCGATGGTGAAGACGTCCATGCCGATGCTTTGTCCTTCTGCCACAGAGCTCCAGTCCCATGATGCACTCTCATCGAACACGACGTCGCACGAGACATGAGCATGCCCGGAGGGCGGGTGATAGACACGGTAAGCCGTTGATCCAGGCTCATACCCGAGGAACACCATGGGCACGCTCCGGTCGTCCAGCTTCTTCACGTTCGGGCGTGTCACTTTCACGTGAGCGACACACCCAAAGGTACGAAAGTGATGGACGCTTGGCCGGCTCCCACACCACGCCTGGTACGGGGTCATGCCGGTCACGCTCTTGGTTGTCGCCCTGTTGATTAGGTGCACCGCAGTCGTCACGGCTTCGCCCCAGAAGCGAGCCGGAACACCCTTGGCCTTGAGCAAGCACCTTGCCATGCCGACGATCGTCTGGTTACGGTGTTCGACCACGCCGTTCTGCTGCGGCGTGTATGGGGCAGTGAGCTGCCGGTGCACCCCCAACTCCGCGAAGAACTCCCCAAGGCTGGTGGAGTTGAATTCAACCCCACGATCGGTGCGCAGAGTCTTGAGACGATGGCCGGACTCGCGCTCTGCTGCTGCCTGGAACTGACGGAGCGCCGCTTCCGCCTCGTCCTTCTTCGTGAGCAGCCGCAGCCACATGAAGCGACTCTTGTCATCGACGAGCAGGAGGAAATACCGCTTCCCTCCCAGTGTAGCAGGGGAGATCGGCCCGCACAGATCCGCGTGCACAAGCTCGAGCACCTCCCCGGCGCGGTTCAGTGCCTGGCGAGGGAAAGGAGCTTGACGGTGCTTCCCCGCCAGGCATGCCTCACAGACGCAGTCCACCTCGTCGAGGAGGGGCAGACCGTGCACCATGTTGCTCCGTGAGAGCGAACGGAGTGCCTGGAATCCGATGTGGCCGTAGCGCGCGTTCCACAGCCATGCTTTGTCGCCAGCGTGCATTGCAAGGCACACTGGTCACGCCAGGTTTAGGCGCAGTATGTACAGGCGTCCAGGCCTCGCTGCACACGCGCGGCGAGCCGCCCGTTCGGGTCGCGCAGCTTGAACTCGCCGTGGCGAATGTGCGCGTCGTAGCCACTCTCGTCCAGTTGCCCTATACTGCCGATGTTGCTGCAGAACCTGGGCATATAGTACACCTCCGACAGAATGAGATGCTCACCGTTGAGGCAGTGGAAGAGGACGGTTCCTCTCCCCTTGATCTGCACCGTAGACCCGTCCCCCAGCTTCACCGCGCCGCGCACACCACAGTCCAGCTCGGAAAAGATCTCGCGCCGGCCGGACATGTGGTTGCTCGCGCCTGTGTCCAGGAACCAGGCCGTGTCGCACTCACCTCTGTTCGGCACCGTGCGTGCCTGCGAGTGCTCCTCGTTGAGCAGGACGTGCTCCACGGGCGTCTCCGTGGGTGCGGTGAGCTTGCACAGACTCGCCTGGAGGAGCGTGGACTCCTCGGTGCCGCCCTCCGCAAGGTGGACCTGCTCCTTGCGCTCGCGCCTGGGCTCGGTGCAGTCGCGCGAGAAGTGCCCCATGTGGTTGCAGTTGTAGCATTTTACTTTGCTCATGTCACGGCCGCCACCACGGCCACCGGAGCCACCGCCCCTTCGCCCCTGGTTCCTGCCGCGGCCGCCTCCTCGGCCGCTGCCACCGTTGGCGTTGGCTCCGCCAGAGCCCTGTCCGGACTCGCGCCCCTTCTTGTGCGCCTCCCACTGTTGTTCGGTGAGGAGGAGCTGTCCGTTGCCCTGGGTCGCCGCGGGCGCTGCGCATCGCTCCTTGGCGTTGCGCAGCCGCCCGATCAACTCCTCGACCGAGACCGTACTCAGGTCGAGAAGAGTCTCAATCGCCACTGCGATCTGCGCGTATCAGGAAGGAACAACACGTAATAGTTTCTGCACGACGCGTACCTCCTCGACGGTGTCGCCGAGCGTGCGTAGCTGGTTGACGAGGCCGGTGATGCGCATGCCGAAAGCGTCAAGGGACTCGCCGTCGTGGAAGGCGATCTGCTGGAAGGCTGCGCGAAGACGTTGCGCAGTGGCCTCACGCACACGGTGTACGCCCATCCGCATCACCTTGATTGTGTCCCAGGCCGCCTTGGCCGTCTCCTTGACGACGATGGAGCCGAGCATCTCCGGCGGAACGGCTCGGAGAAGAACGCCGAGCGCCGACTTATCGTCGCGTACGTGCTGCGCATTGCTCTCGATCGCATCCTAGAGCCCCCAGGACTCCAGGTGGACCTTCATCACCAGCGACCACTCGATGTAGTTGGTCGAGGTGAGGGTCGGGAACGTGGTGCTGGCTCCCGGCACAAACGGCGTGCGCTCCGTGGCCGTCGCCTGGTGGATCACCACCTGCCGTTCCCGCCTCACGCGGCTCCGCCCGCGGCTACGCTCCCGTGGTGGAGTCGCTGAGCGCGCCAGCCCGCCCCCGCCTGCGTTGGGGGCCGCCGCCGCCGCTCCGTCCGGCTGTTCTCCGTGATCGTACATGGCCAGGATCGCCAAACCGAGGCTCTGATACCACTTGTTAGGAATCTGGATACTCGATCTCACAATCACAGAGAAGACAGATTTTGCGTCGCGTGCAAACTTGCGACTTTTCACGTTTTTCTTTCAGCTATTTATTCTGTTACAACGATGAAGAGGCAGGTAGCGATCCTAACTACGCGCCACGATCCGCCGGACTCGCGCCATCCCACGAGAGCTGATCGTGTCTCCTACGCTACCTGCGAGGCCACCGGGTCGATCGTGGTGACCACGTCCAACCGGCCCATGCTAGATACTTGCACGGCGCGCACATGTCGCGTCTCATGCATTTCAGTTTATTTGACAGAGAAACAAACTAGCCTAAGCACAACGACTAGATTAGCTAACAATATATGCCTAGCTACCGTGTGATCTTGTCCTCTTTTTTAGAGCCAGTTTAGTTTTCGCATAAGTAGTAGTATGATTTGTGTGCTCTCTCTTGCACTAAGATGAGGTTAATTGCCACTTAGAGCATTTCCAACAGGCGCGCAACGCGCTAAAAAAGTGTTTACAGCGCCTCCGTAGTCAGTTTTGCGCGCCGCGGGAGAGCTCCAGCGGACACTGCAAAAAATTACGCGCACGCCGCTCCAGCAGACACGCTATATTTCTTCTCCTTCTACTCCGACTTGATACACGCATAGATAGATAAACGATAGAAAAAACGACGATACATAGATATAGTACATAGATAGTTCATAGCCTCCTCCTACGATAGATAATAAAACGATAGATAAAAAACTACTCCTCGTCCTCCTCCGACTCCGACTCCGCCTCGGTGATGTCCTCCTCCGATGTCTTAATGAAGGCGTCAAGGTACCGATCGTCTTCAGAGTCCCAGGACGACGCTGCTCCAAGCTCAATGTTGAATTGAGTGACCGCCTTCCGCGTACGCCTATTATTGCAATAGGCGGCTCGCTCCGCCCTCCTCTCCTCCCTCTCCGCCCTCCTTTGCGCGAAGAACTGGCGCTCGTTGATGACGTCCTACGGGAAGCGTTGGCGCCACAGCTCCATGGCTACCTCGTCCATCTCGGCGAGGCTAAAACGGTGCTCCCGCCTCCGATTCTCGCAACGATCCTCGTCGGTGATAAGCCGCGGGGGAGGCGCCGCTCCCGCGTCGGCACCTCCGAGAAGTTCATGTCCCTACGAGACCGTCGGAGGCGCCACGCCGCCGCGTCGTACGCGCGGGCGGCTCGTGGGCGGTGTCTAAGGAGCCAAGGACGAGGCACATGTCCCCGGACTGGATCTCAGCGGAGAAGACGCCGGAGGGGCGCGCGCGGACGCCGCGGTAGCCCGAAACTCCCCGACGGCGTGACGGCAGGGTGGTGCGGCGGTGGCGCGGCGGCAGCAAGGTGAGAGAGCGGTAGAGGGAGCAGGGAGAGAGCGGCAGAGGGTGCATGGCGAGGTGGAGAGCGGTGGGAGGGCGCATGGCGGACGCTGCATTTATAAAGCGTGCCGGACGCCACGCGCCAAAACTAGCGCGCCCCCGGCTGCTTTTCCACGCGCGCGATCTTTTCCCGCGCGCTTGAGTTTTCCGCCACTACCGGAGCGTGTGAAACCGTCCGCACGCGTGTTTTTTGCAGCCACTGTTGGAGATGCTCTTAAAATTCAGCCTTGACACTTTGTTCTTTACACGACGTCCACGCTGCTGTATATTCATTGTTTCCGTATTCGGTATGCCATTTGATCATAATGTAGCACCACAGTCATCGATATAAACTCCTGAAGACGTAAAAACTTCATCGCCACATCGCACACGGACAAGGCTAAAGCGATCCACGACCACTTCAATTCATCCATAAGAACGACGGTTAGTAGAGATGTCACCATCGGCTGGGATTCAACCAATTTACCATCACTGCAGGGAGGCGGCCTTGATAACCTCTTCACGAAGGATGAGGTGTGGCATGCAATCAACATCTCGCCCGCAGAGAAATCACCAGGCCTGACGGGATCAGCGACACTTTTTTCACAGTATGTTGGCCAATCATAAAGGAGGATATCATGGCAGTGTTCTACCAGTTCTACCTCTTGGCAGGAGGGCATTTATCGTGGCTTAACATGGCAATGGTTGTTCTTCAGCCAAAGAAGGACGGCGCCACTAGCATCTGAGATTTTAGGCCCATTAGCCTGATCCACTATGTCGCCAAGTTGATATCCAAAGTTCTCTCGACCAGACTCGCGGTTATCATCCACTCCATCATATCCCTGGCCCAAACAACTTTTCTCAAAATCAAGTGCATTCACGACAGCTACCTCTACGTGCAAAACTGCGTACGAGCCCTACATTGATGGAAAAATCCATCTCTTCATGAACCTAGATATTGCCAAAGCCTTCGACAACATGTCCAGGGAGTATCTCCTCGAGCTTATGCAAAGATTAGGGTTCAGTGCTCGCTGGTGGGACTGGGTGGCGCTGCTTCTGATGACCTCATCATCCTCCTTCCTGTTAAACAGGCTGCCTGGTGTGGGCATCCTGCACCGCCCTGGACTACGGCAAGGAGACCCCCTTGACATCGTTCCTTTCCATCATTGGCTATAGACGCACATCACCACATCCTTACTACGGTCGCGAGCAATAGATCATATATAGCTCCCATCCCGGGCGTGAGCTCAAGCTTAGAGCTAGCCTTTACACTGACGATGTTGTGATCTTTGTTAAGATGGTGTGCCAAGAAATAGAGGATCTGATGGGCATTTTGCATGACTTCGGAAATGCCACTAGGCTCTGCATAAACCTTGAAAAAACACTCGTTGCCCCCATTTGCTGTGAGCAAATCAATCTTCAGGAGCTCCTTCAGAGCTCAGGGGGGTTGATTGCTACGTGAAAGGATCGAGAAGAGGTGTCTAGAGGGGGGATTAGACACTCAGCACACAAAGTTGGCAGTTTTTAAGTTTTTCAAGTTTGGGTGGAGTTTAATTAAGCATAAGTTTAACCATTCACAATACATATCAAGCAAGCATGCAAAGAGTATATGAGCACCGGAAAGTAAAGCATGCAACTGGAGACACAGATGTTTTTGTCGTGGTTCCGATAGGTGGTGCTACCATACATCCACATTGATGGAGACTTCAACCCATGAAGGGTAACGGCTGCGCGAGTCCACGGAGGGCTCCACCCACGAAGGGTCCACGAAGAAGCAATCTTGTCTATCCCACCATGGCCATCGCCCATGAAGGACTTGCCTCACTAGGGTAGATCTTCACAAAGTAGGCGATCTCCTTGCCCTTACAAACTCCTTGGTTCAACTCCACAATCTTGTCGGAGGCTCCCAAGTGACACCTAACCAATCTAGGAGATACCACCCTCCAAAAGGTAATAGATGGTGTGTTGATGATGAACTCCTTGCTCTTGTCCTTCAAATAATAGTCTCCCCAACACTCAACTCACTCTCATATGATTGGATTTGGTGGAAAGATGATTTGAGTGGAAAGCAACATGGGGAAGGCTAGAGATCAAGATTCATATGGTTGGATTGGAATATCTTGGTCTCAACACATGAGTAGGTGGCTCTCTCTCAGAAAATAGGTAATGGAAGTGTAGGCACGTTCTGATGGCTTCCCTCACGAATGAGGAGAGGGTAGAGGGGTATATATAGCCTCCACACAAAATCTAACCGTTACACACATTATACCAAACTCGGTGGGACCGAATCAGAAAACTCGATCGGACCGATTTAGTACATATGTGACTGTTAGGCAATTTCGGTGGGACCGATATCATTAGGGTTATGGCATAACGTAATCTCGGTTGGACCGATTACTCAAACTCGGTTGGACCGACTTTGGTAATAAGCAAACAGAGAGTTGGTCAGGCAAACTCGGTGGGACCGATTCGCTCGTCTCGGTGGGACCGAAGCGTTACGAAAAGGAAATAGAGAGTTTGCATTGTAGACTCGGTGGGACCAATCACTCATCTCGGTTAGACCGAAATGTTGCGAAGGGAAACAGAGAGTTTGCAACCCCATATCGGTGAGATCGAGATCCCTATCGGTGAGACCGAAAAGACTAGGGTTTCTGGCAGTGGCTATGTCAAATGAACTTGGTGGCGCCAGATGGATCAAATCGGTGGGGCCGAGTTTGACTTTTGGTTTGCGACATATGTGGATATGAGAAAGTGGCTGAGGGCTTTGGAGCATATCACTAAGCACTTTGAGCAAGCAAGCCATTAAGCAACACCTCATCCCCTTTTAATAGTATTGGCTTTCCTATAGACTCAATGTGATCTTGGATCACTAAAATAGAAAATGTAGAGTCTTGGACTTTGAAGCTTGAGCCAATCCTTTGTCCTTAGCACCTTGAAGGGGTTCCACATCCTCTTGTCCATGCCACTCCACAGTTGAACACTAGTAGAAAAAGGGTCAAATGTGAAGCACAATAGTGCCGGTTGGAATTTCAGTCGGCACTAATGTGTACACTAGTGCCGGTTCGTGGCGGTGATCAATAGCACCGGTTCGTGGCAAACCTTTAGTGCCGATTCATGCCACGAACCGGTACTAAAGAGGCTGTGTCAGCCTGCGGTCAGGCTATGGCCCCACCACCACCATTTAGTGCCGGTTCGTACCACGAACCGGTACTAATGAGGTTATGGCAAGCTGTTTTTTAGTCCCACCTCGCGAAGTGAGAGGGACTAGGAGCGGTTTATAAGCCCTGAGTGCAGAGACGAGGAAGAAGAGGCTCAATGCTCACGTTGCTTAGCTTCAAGCCTTCAGGAATACGGTAGACTGCATGGAGCTATGTGCAGTGCAGTTTACACTATTCTGAATGGCTTGAAGCAAATTAACGAGCATTGCACCTCTTTTTTATTTTTAATAACTTATTACAACTCCGGACTTCTTCTGTTATGGCAAAAACTAATTGCACGTCCACATTTCTTTTTTTTAAGTTATAACTCCAGACTTTGACCATCAAGTTTTGCAGAAAAGAAAAAATAGCAGAAAAGAAGAAAAACTATAGCTGAAAAGAAAAAAACAAAATAAAAAAACTACTCAGAAATAAATAGAAGAAAATAAATAGAGCAGAAAAGTAAAAACTATTCAAAAATAAATAGAAGAAAAAATAAAGCCGAAAAGAAAAAAAATTATATTTGCTATTTTTCAATCTTTTACAAAATGACCATGAAATTGAAAATCACTACAAAATGAACTCTGAAAATGTTGAATTTTGGCAAACTAGATGAAAAACTACTCACAAATAAATAGAAGAAAATAAATATAACAGAAAAGAAAAAACTATACAAAAAACTACGCAGAAATAAGAAGAAGAAGAAGGAGAAGAACAAGAAGAAGAAGAAGAGGAGGAGCAAGAAGAAGGAGAAGAAGAAGAAGAAGAAGAAGAAGAACAAGAAGAAG